>NW_026441815.1:0-31000 GCF_025612915.1 Magallana angulata
ATTATAATCCTCTAATCGATTATGAAACTCAATTAAATGCAGTTATGAGACTCCTCGACAATGCTGTGTATGGGCTATGGTACTCAGGTGACCGTTAAGGCCTATTGGCCTCTTGTCTACATGCAAGTGAACAATAATTTTTTCGTTGGCGGTTTTTTTTCTGAATTTAAGATGTTCATTGTTGTAATATTAATGTCTAGAACTTTGGAGCATTTTTTTCTGCGGCTTTAACTGGTATCAAATTTGTAAGATTCTTTATTTCATAACACTCTGTATTAACCGCAGGGGTTATCATAGGGGGGGGATCTTTTACTCCTAATTCTTGAGGTTTTTTTTTAACGATTTTAAAGATTTGCCTTTTCGATATTTGTAATCGTTGTAAATTCATATTTTAATTTTATCAATATTAGAATATCTTAACGGTATTTTTAAAATTATCTCAATTAATGTTTGGTCAACTTGTCGTATGTGTAGTCTGAGTGTTTTGAATTCACAAGAGAGAGAGAGAGAGAGAGAGAGAGAGAGAGAGAGAGAGAGAGAGAGAGAGAGAGAGAGAGAGATAATATGTTATGTCCTTTTTACATTGATATCATAGTATCGATAACTCCGTTTATGTACAAAATCGAAAACATTTTTCGAAAAGTATACTCAGAAGAAAAATAAAAACTAAATAAGAAAAGAGAAAGAAGCAATGGTTAAAACCAAAGAACAAAGACCCATGTTACAATGCATCAGGTAGGTGATGGCTCCTTGCTGATCAATGTTTTCGCTCCCACATATAAAAGAACATTTTTTTTATTTTTCTTGATTTTCTTTTGGTTTAAAATATAAGAAAAATAAATTGGTCTCAATCTGTTTTCATGGTTGTTGGTTAACTTTAAATTCAAGGTTATTGTGCACGTCTTTTTGTATTTTAAAAGATTGCGATGTGAATCTCTTTTCCATGCAGCGTTTCGTATAAAGCAATGAAGAGTTTTATCTTGAAACTTCATTCCAAATTGTATAAGACCATTAAATGAATTTTCCGTTCTTCTACCTCTAATATTTTAAGAGGCCCGTGTTTGTACTGTTCTTCTTTGTGTTTTTCCTTTGGACTTTTGCTTCTTAACACTGTTCATTATCACAACAAGTCATTGAAAAATGATGACTGAGAACAATGTGACCGAATTCTTGCTTGTTTAAAAGGGAAATCCTCATTGTTGTGAACAACTGACTTCTTAAAACAAAATAAAGTGACATGATCGATAAGAGCCAGACAATTTCTAGCTGCAATCATGTATCTCCCGGTCTGAAAAAAAAAACGGACGGATGACCTGAACTTCACAATTTCTTTGATATTGCCAATTTTTTTATGCTTACGCGCAGCAGGTTGGCCAAATAATCACCGAGACCTACTGGTTGGAATTTTGTATTTTTACGTTCAGTTTTATTAAAAAGGTTAATTCGGTATTCTGATAATTTACAGAACGATTAATATCGAAATATGTGCCTATTTTTTTTTTCAACGTAACGGACTTTGTCCACATTATAAATATGAATCGTAAACACCTTCTGTGTGACCAGGGATTTTAAAATAACGTAACGCATCAATCAAGAAAGTTTTGGAAAATATGTCGTTTTCAAAAATGTATGTACCCGTCGACATTGTTTAAATCAAAAGTCATACAAAAGGTATGAATCAGGGTTGACGAAATAGGTAGATAAAAATAAGATATACGGATATGCTTATCTGGGTATATCCCTCTAACTATTTTTAGAATCGATAGGACAACAAAGAAGTGCCTTTAAGCAAAATAGTCCCTATACTTGCAGAGTGTATTTACATTTATTGGGACATTTTAAATCAGAATGCTTGACACATGTCAGAAAAGAGGATTTGCAATTTTTAAAACAAGTGTCAAAATTGAATTATCATTTGAAGAAAAGAATTGAAATTGTTTGATGTACACCCTTTCCAAAAGTGAGAAATTCCCTACTTTTACTTTCATTTTCAGAGTTTTTCAATACAGACGCATTTTGCCGGAAAACGAATCTAACTTCAAACCACGAAATTTTAACAGGAAAGAGACAATTTGATGAGCTTTCATTCAAGAGGTCCCTCGTTGCTGAACGAAAATTACGGCCGGAGCTATGAACCATAACGTTAACATTACCGCCTATGGAAAATGCATTGGTGGACTATACCCATATTGAGCTCCATGCTGATAAGGCATATTTCTTGTTTATTTGCAATTATTATGATAAACGTGCATTTTTCTTTTGTACTTTTTCTCATTTCTGTGAATAAACTAAATTTCCAACAAGTTCAACAAGTTTAATCATTTTAAAAGCATATTTTCCAAGAAAATATCGATCACAACACCCCCCCCCCCCCGGGATTTTCAAAAAACCAATTTAAATTAAAGAATTTGTGATTTTAACTTGAATGTAATTTATTTTGAGTTTTTACATTTAAAAAAAATGAAAATGTAGGTGTGTTTCTAATTATATATGAGTTTAGAAGACATTTTTATAAATTTTGAGACCAAATATCACTTCGGGTTTTTAGTGCGATCATTTCAAGCGAGCAAAAGTGATAGTAGAAAAGCAGAAAGTTTCCGGTGAGGAAAAATACTTCATTCTAGCAGTGTCCAGCTATCTAAGATTAGTTTGCATTGTAAGGGAATTGTATTAGTGTCCGGTAGGTTCCAATTCTATATTTATGATGATAGATTTGCATTAAATTGGAGTAAATTAATTTGTCATGCATGTGACATGACTATGTACCGAAGATGTAGGTATGCACTCTTTAACATGTAGAAGCCTACCATGTTGGTTAGTACTTAATCCACAAAATCTATCTTTGTTTATCATAATCAAAATTGAATGAAATTATCAGTAATCATTTTAAGTAGATATTTACTAGTATTTATTTATTCATACTATTGAAAAAATAGATCAATATGTTGGGGTGGGGGTTGATATTGAATGTTATTGGGAGGGGGGGAGGTGTTGGTCTTTAGGCTGTATAGATGTGTTGTGCATGAAGATGTAGTTATTGTTGCCTATCTGTTCTCTCTTTCTGTATCTTTTCCCTCTCTCTAATTCTCTCTGTCTCTCTCTGTCTCTCTGTCTCTCTGTCTCTCTCTCTCTCTCTCTCTCTCTCTCTCTCAACATATGGCTGCTTTTGATATGAAATTGCAAATGTTGGGAATAGTGTTGGATAATGTAGAATTTAATTCAAAACATTTCATTTTAGATAACATGTAAATTGAAATGGAAGTCTTCTTCAAAGAATAAAACACAACAATGAGTCACACTTAATGATGTAAGTAAAATTTATTTTTGTAACTTCACTCGTCCAAGTTTAAAAGAAGGAACCTATAAAAACTATATACCATGCATGGTCAGTATTTTACATGCAGATAATTTAGAAAATATAGATACTGGGAAACTTTTCATTGATTATACATATTTTACAGACTTTGTGGGTATTTCTTGTTCTTCTGGATTTTGAACTTTAGTTAAATGTAGACTCTCTTCCACAGGATATGTCTTGATAATTTTTGTTAAATTTGTTACCATGGTAACAATATACAAGAGTAAAAGAACAAATCCTTATTAGCAAGTTTCTTTTCCCTATGACATATATTTAATGAGTTAAGTCATGGTGCATTTGTTCCGAAATTAGGCTTAAATAAAAGTTCAGCAAATATTACACTTATATGAGTAAAAACAACTCATCACTATGACGTCATTATGACGTCATAGGTGAGGTAATCTCAAGCTATCATCAAAATGGAGCAAAAACTGAATTGAGGGCCTCACATTATAGAGTCATATAACTTTATTATTTATAAACCAATACCTACATGTAATACCTTGATGGATAGGGAAATTCTTATACTTTTCTATTTTACCTTTTTCGTGGTGTTTGAAAACAATTCTTTTTTGTAACTAAAGAAAAACTCATGATTTTTACGACAACAATTTTATAAAATCAAACATAATTGAGCTTTTTCGTAAGAATATGAACAAAATAAATTTGGTAAAATATTGAATGTTTATGTTTTACATGTATTTTAAATCTTGCGATTAAAGTTTTCTCAATTTATGCAATTTGAAGAGCATCGAGTGCCAATGAGCTATATGTTGTTTAGGTAAATTATGACTGGACAATTTGATGAGCTTTCATTCAAGAGGTCCCTCGTTGCTGAACGAAAATTACGGCCGGAGCTATGAACCATAACGTTAACATTACCGCCTATGGAAAATGCATTAGTGGACTATACCCATCTGGATGGTATTAAAGTACGCCATGATTCTTAGGTAATAGGCACGACCAAACTTAAGAGTCAGACCCATTTTTTTTCGAAACTCTAAAGAATATTCAAACCACTCTGCGAAGAAAAAATCAAATTGTTTCCTTGATCATCCAAGTGTCCTTGCTGATCCTTCTCCATTTCATGTGTAGACATCTTAGGATTGGTGAAGGCTGAGTACCAGTTATCTACTATGCTGTCCCATGTTCAGAAACGAGTCACAGACAGCTAGTAAACATTATTTATTCACTAGGAATAAACTGTAGATACTACAATATAAACAAAATCACTTATTACACAATTGCATGAACTTGTCATTACATAATATAGGTTGGGGAGACCGTTACACATATGTAAAAAGGTCTATCTATTTAAATCTATTCATTTTATTGTCACAATATATAAAAACCCGTAAGCATGAAAGTAAACAAGTATGCACTGAACTTCTTGTAAATTAACTGACATTAAATCTAGTAAAGGCTCCAATACATATCGTAGATATGAAAAACATGTTTGTTTACTGCACGAAGTGCACATAGCCCATTCAAATAGTAAAATATACCTTAATGGAATTTTATACAAGTCAAAGTGCATAAGAAAGAATTATACTGTTCATAACTCTATATGTTATATAAAAAATACAAAAATACATACGCTGTGGGGTCTCTATGTCACCAAAAAACTGATGGAACGTGGTTCCGAGAATTTGTGCATGGCGCTCGTGGAGCGGAGGTACTACTATAAACTCTGAACCGGTTATGTATATATAAATCCGGATTATAACTGAACATAATAAACGATTCCGGAATGATTCCAGAACAGTAATGAAGAGGAAGTAGTTAATGAAAATCAAGTATTCCTAGAGTATGTTTTATGACTTCCTGTTTTGTACTCCGTACTGTTCTTCAAGGCTTTTGTCACATGACCGACTGGTATATACCGTAAATCTGGAAATTTTTACCGTAGATACATTTTTAGCTAATTTGCGCGTGCTCTGCATTCGCAAAATTTTTTTTCCTAAAAATTAATCAACAACAAAAAAAAGTAATAAAAAATTTGCCGAAGGCTGGTCTCTTCTCCTTACTATATGAACAGGTGTCCGCAAGTAGTGGTCATTTAAAAAACCTGTTTATATAACCAGGTAATTACCCCCAAGCTATAACCAGCTTGTGGAGAAGGACATCACTCAAAATCGGTATCTTCGGTTGACTGGTAGCCTCATGTCTATCTTAAGTGTACATGTATACTGATGACACTGCATGCATGCGTGATTTATTCATAGATATGATATGTACCGGCGTTACGCAGAATGTAGCGTTATTTTTTTTACCCCATTCACAGTGTACCGGCGGGACACCAAAATTCACGGAATACGAAAATTTGTACAGTATTTTGAATTTCTCGCTAAATGATGCCATTTTCTTCTCATTATACGATGTCCGAAGGTTAGCTAACATTGTGCATGTCAGTATGTTGACATTTAATATTTGAGTGCTTTTTATTTTTAGCGCCGATGACAATTCGCAAACATTTAAAACGTAAAAATTAATCTATAGCTTTATGACTCGAATTCGCAAAAATAAATCGACGTAAAAATTTCCAGATTTACGATAAAGCGGAGACAGGACGCTGAGAGGGAGTCTTGGCGTTGAAGTCAATTAACGAGAGAAGATCAGGGAAAAATAAGGTAAAGTAAAGTAATAGAAAATCAGTTAACTCTGATTGCTAATACACGAGTGCGCGACTCGTGTATTGTGACAATGGCAAGTGCAAATTGTGGATATCACAATGCGCGTTCGGCAGCTGCCGAGGATACGGTAGGTTTGTTTGGAATGAGACAGTCAAATAATCCGGTGATCATTGGGAATTCGGATAATGTAACTTTAAGGAAAGGAAGAGAGAGCCTGCGAGTCATTCAGCAAATGCGCAATTGCTGTAAACCATAGTGATGCGCAACCGCTAAGAGCTTATGCGCTTGAGCGGAGGCGCTGCATCAAACACCAGCGCATGCATACAGGCTGTTTGAACGGACAGTGCGGTTTGATGTAAACGCTAATGCAGAAGCGCATTCCTGCGTTCGATAGACTGCATTGTTGATAATGAAATAAGAGAGCAGGATAAAACGATTTCGGCCAAATGAAATATTAAGCCTTCAACGTTTGATGGGACTCATTCGTTGTTGGATTATAAATCCCATTTAATCGTATGCGGCTTTCAATAACTGGAATTATAACGAAAATGGTTTATACTTAGCTGTATCGTTTAGAAGAGCGGCGCAAGGGATATTAGAAAACGTGTCTGCAGAAACTGGACAACAGTACGACTTGCTAGTCAAAGCGCTTAAGGTCACATACCACCATTTTTACCCCGTGCTCATTGACCACGCAAGTAGTTCCATTCTAAAAATGTATGTATTATTTCAAAAATTCCAGGGGGTACTAAATGGTCGAATTTGGTTCCTTTTATGGCATGGATGGAAAGAAGAAGGTTTGAAAAAAAATACAGGCAGGAACAAATTTAGAAAAATTATCTTTACAGGCGCAATAGAAAGGGTGTAAAGAGGCCAGTGTTTACAAAAATTCCAAAGTGAAAGTGAATTTTTCATGGTAGGGGTTATTTTAGGGACCATATCTCAGTCCCCTCTCGATTGATTTTCCTGTAGTTTGGATATGTTGTTGGACTAGTGTCATTCTATAGGTATGCTGTATTTGAACTCATTTGAGCCGGTGGAATTTTTTATATGATTTATTTTTATATAAAGGAATAAGAGGGAAAAATAATAGTGGTCTGTGTCCTTAAGGAGAGGATTTACACCACCTAATCAAACAGAGTTATACCGCGCACATCTAAAAGAAATGAGGCAACGCGCATCAAAAACATTGTCCGAGTTAGACCAGGCGGTGCGAAGATATACTTATCTGGTTTATCCTTTGGCACCGGCCGAAGTAGGAGAAACGCTTGGTTAAGAGGCTTTCATTGATGGCTTGATTGACTCTGAATAAAACGGAGTCGGCCGCAGAATCTGAATTAAGCTATACGCTTGGCAGAAGAGCACGATGCCTGCTACAAAACAGAGAAAAGAAGCTACATTCGTGCTTTTGATTTTCAAGAACAAGCGCATGCAGAGACTGCAAATTCTGATGGGTTTTTTTCACTGCTGCAGAAAATGCAAATTAAACTAGAAAACTTGGAGAAACAGGTTCAGACACATACTACGTTTAACAGAGAACCCTTTCAGAGTAATTATCATAGAGGGCAAAGAAGTAATAGTGTGAAATGCTTTTATTGTCATGAGGAAGGAAATATTCGAAAGAATTGCTGGAAATGTTAAAGAATAGAGATAAGGAAAATGAGAAGACAAAGAAAGATAGCGGAAGCGCATGTCAGATCCGCAAGAGGCGCAAAAGAAAGAGAAATTACATCGACAGTCACGTTGGTGCAAACAATGTATGCAAGGAAGTTGGAATATTTGTTCAGGGAAATTTGAATAGGTGCGTTGTAAAATTGTTGATTGGTACCGGGTACAGTACAAATGCAGTTTTTGGCTTGTCGCTCTTCTCAATACTTACTTATCTGCTGTTTAAATCAAGGGTAGAAAGCATCTCGTATCCTAATAAATGGTCAAACGCATCATCAATGCTTGGCAGAGGATACGCGTCCTTCGTGGTTACATCATTCAGTCGATGGTAGTCTACACAAAAACCCATTGAGCCGTCTTCCTTGTGTACAAGGTCTACTGGCGATGTCCAGTGACTGTTTGAGGGTTATTTTACATTTTTGTCCAGCATATCCTTTACTTGCGCATCAACCTCTTCAGACAAGGAATCGAAATTTTTCAAGGAGTTTGCTTAATGGGTTGCTTAGCCTGTTCTATGCTGATCCTATGGCGCACAACATTTGTCTGTCTGTATTATTGCATATCCTATCAAAAAGAATGCGTACATTTATGATAATGTACATTCGGATAAAAACATAGATGCACGCATGCAGCTGTTTTTGTATTTATGAACATGTCAAAATAAGTGTCTGTCCTATGCGACAAGATTTGTAGTGCTTTCGGTATATATGTAAAGGTATATGTCAGAAATACATGGTAGTCTTATGCAACAGGATATGTAGAACTTACAATCCATAAGTATAGGTGTAAGTCGGGAATACATGTCAGTTTAACGGTTCTACATCTGTTGTATTTACAGCACAGAAGAAAGAATGAATGGCATATGTGCATGCATCTGTGTATGTCAACCTAACAAGATATGGCAGGTAAAACATTAAGTGTCAAAGTAAAACGGTCTTACAGGAAAACAAGAGGCCCATGGGGCCACATCGCTCATCTGAGCAACAATGGGCGTTCAAAAGATATTGTGCCATATGGCCATCGGTAGAATAACAAACAAATAAATATTGTAAAGTATTCGAATTTTACACTTATTTTTGCATACACGTAATCTTTGACATTGTACCTTCATGAAATACTGTTTTTACACAGAATAAGAAAATCCTACGCAAGATATAGAACTAAATATTTGGTAGGGGTACACTGTTATATAACTTCTAATTCCCTGTATTTTCGTTCTGCCCCCCTCTCCCACTTAATAAAGCGATCAAAATACATGAGAGCATATAGGTACATTTTCTTCCTCAACTACTTACTAGTTATTGTATTTTTTTTAAAATATAATAGTTATTGTATTTTATCAAAAAATCCTACATGTATATATGTGAAGAAGAAAATTGCACCTCAATGCGCTCAATTTCTCAAATTGAAAATATTCAACAATTTAATTTGTCTTCTCCATTATACTTAAATGACTGTTGTTAACCTCGCGTAAACTCGTGACTTTTATAACTTTACTCACACTTGATTGATGAATACACTGGAATGAAAACTGTTGTCACGTGACATGTTAAAGAGCTATAAAATTCAATGTTACCGTATTGACATGCACATCGCTCTAATTTACTATGGCCCATCCATTATTTTCATTTTTATTCAAAAATAACAAATAGCTACAAACCAGGATAATTTTCCGCTGTAATATTTTCTTAGGAAAAGCGATAATTCTTTTATCCCCGCAACAGAAATGTGTCCGAACTATGGAAACTTTTTTAACGATGTCGTTATACCCGCACTTTCTAAAGAAAGTTCGGGTATATTGTTGTTACCCTGTTCCGTCTGTCCGTCCGTCCGTCCGTCTGTAACGTTTTACTTTCTCAAACTGCTCTTACATCTTATAAACCAGCAAACTGAACTCTTGGAGTTTGATTTGGGGTATCATGTTGTTTTGTAAAAAGGTTTCAAAAATTCTCTGTTAGTCCTGGGGGTCAAATAATTGGTAAAAAATGACGTTTTTTCACAAAAAACCTTCTTCCTCGAACTCCTCCTACATTTTCAACAGTAGACAAATCATCTTTTGGTATATGTTTTAGGGTATCCTATAGATGCGCAATAAGGTTTCGGAATTTTCAATTTTGTCCTGGGGGTCATTTAATGGCTGAAAAATGACGTGTTTTTTTTTTTTTACAAAAAAACTGGTTTCAAAAACGTCATTTTTTTGGGCAGTAGCCAAATGAACTTATAGAATATGATTGGGGGTGTCATATTGAGGCATGATCAGGTTCCAGATTTTTTTTTTTATATTAAGGGGATCAGTGGGTAACAAAAAATGACGTTTTTTGGCAAAAAAAATATGGTTCCCAGAACTCCTCTTACACCTTTAGGAGTAGCTACGTCATCTCTTGGGATATAATTGGGGCTGTCCTATAGATGTGCAATAAGGTTTTAAAAATTTTAATTTCATCCAGGGAGTCAAATAGTAGCAGAAAATTGACGTTTATCACTAAAAAAAACTAGATGCTGTCATTAGACAGTAATACCCGCACCATGTGTTTGCCCCTAAATAACACCAGTTTAATTAAAAATGAAGGCTACATGCAAACTCCGGTAATACATTTAAAAATTATAATTTTCATAACTGAAGGATGAGATCCCTGCCCATATGATAATACACATCGTGACATGAGCAGCACTTTATGTGCAATTTGGGGTAGAACTGTTTGCAGTGAATTTTCAGTTAATCAATAATCTTAACATTTTATGTCATAGGAAGTATAATGGTCTATATAATTATTACAAACAAAATTAAAAATTAAATTATGCCCCCTCCCCGTGGCGGTTGCCGGTTTTAGATTTGCTTTTGTGTGCCTACATGAACATCATTGTGTGCACAGATTTAGAGAAGGGGTGGGAGTGAGGGGTCCAGACCCCCCCCCCCCTCCCCATGAAAATTCGTAAATTACCAAAAATACACCTTGGACTCCAATGCTCTTACAGACATGTAAACGCTCTAACCTATTGCACTTCAATGTTAGGTAACATTATTTGGGGAGGGTAAATATTTCATCAATATTCAACATACTTTATTGTTTATCTCAATAGGAAGTATACATGTACATCACAATATGCAGGTGTCCTGCACCACCTTAAAGCTGTTATTTACCTGGTACCTATAGTGCAAGTGGATTTGAAGAATAGGTCATAAAAATACATGCATGTTACAAATGACTGATCTTTGTCTGAAGTTACGTACACAACACAGGTTTGCATGTCTCATTAGCGGGTACTAGTTTTACCCAGCTCTTCGATTAGATGGGTTCACGTGTATACATACATGGGTGTTGCTAAAACGCGGAACGGAAAACGAAACGGAAAGTCGAACGGAAGGGAAAACGGAAAATCTTATCAAATGTTATTTACCTCATAGATTTGTTAAGTATGCTAAAACGATATACTTTATGTACCTTTTTAATTTTTTTTGAAAGATTAGCAATATTAGATTATTTATTCAAGCATATTTATTTCCTAAAAATTAACAGTACATGCATTGACCACTATATTCTGTCCCAAAATATCCTCGATTCACTTTTTGCTGTATATTTATATATACCTCAGGGTTCAAGCGATTCTCTTTTAGAAGCATTAAACATTCTCATTATTCTTTCTTTAAAACGTCCTCTCTAGCTTATCAGCTGGTATAAATACACGGCTAAAAACAAAGAAGTCTACGGGGTTTTGCATTTTAACAGACCCGGATGATAGTGTTGAAAAATTGTGCAAGGTCTTCTGAGTGACTTCCAAATGGAGAAAAGATGTCAACATTTTCCATTATAAATCGTCCAAATGTGCTGCATGAATATTTTGGGATCGACAGACTATAGTCCCAATATGTAATCGGAAAATCAAACCAGGCAACGACAGGCAAATAGAGCTCTCTATTCGGATCATATGTATATAGCTGCTGGAATAAACAACTGCATGCTTTGTAATGCAAACGTAAACAAAATTGCATTGCTAAAAATACTAGTTTCACAAATTACTAGTTTCACAAATTACCGGGTATTTTAATGTTTACTGTATTTTAACTTTTAATGTCGTCAGTCCTACGGTTTTTTTTCTTCCATCTCAATGATACTGTATCGTCTGTATGATAAAAGATCGTCTAGAACACCGGCAATTCAATTTTGATGTAAGTATATACATGTACATCATATTTGAAAATAATATAAAAATACTCAAAACACACATAAAACGCTTTCACTAACTGCGTACGTTACGCTAATATGCCAGCAATACCATATAAGAGAAATAAGTAAAAAGTTATAGCTAATTTGCTCGTTTAATCATGTTAATGTTTCACAATTCGTATACATTTGATTTTTCCGTTTCGTACTCAACTAAAGCCGAATGAATACAATGCTATAATTGATAGACATTCTTATGAATATTAATAAGATAGCAACATGTTGATAATCATTCATTAGATATAAATAAAAGATACAAAGTAAATCGTTTCTGGCCAGTCTATACCCTTTTTTAGCGATAAACATGATGATATTTTCCATTCTGTTCCGTTTTCCGTTCCGCGTTTTAGCAACACCCATACATACATGTCTGTGTTTTCCGTATGCAGAAAAGGATTACGGTAGTTAAGATCAGCTAAAGGAATTCATTATTGTGTTTTAATTGGATTATCATTATGATGTTGACCAATTTAGGTAAGCATAATACATGTAGTAGCAGTAGCACAATATAATGAGATGCCAGCATGGGATTCCTGCCAGCATACATACACATGTAGATAAGTTCTACTTTCACTTTCTAAATGTAATCTCCCTTTGACAGCATACTGTATCATCATCTTTTAATATTTAAATAAGGTTATCATCGTTACCTATCCTATCGCATTTGTAAAGTTTCTGTCATTTTAGTTGCAAAAGTTATTTTTTTCATTTGTCAGACTGCATGCACTGTTGAGTTGACTCCATATTGACCCTGTATAAACAATTTCTTATAAAATTTGTGTATTACATATGTAAGTAAGTGTAGACACTTATATTTTGTATATGAGTTATAATAGGAAGAAAGGAGTATTTCTTTCTTAATGTATTATAATGCATCAAATACAATGTAGGTCATGATCTTATGGGTTCTGACCCCACGAAACAGGAAAATACAAAATATCTTCTAAAGTCATTATGATGCATCAACTGGTGTAAAGTACATTAATGACCCCCAGGTGTTGTCTTTAACCCCCCCCCCCCTTTATGAAATAGGAAATGATATGATACACTGTATATTTTGTTAACTTCTGAGATATGAGATCTGAGATCCTCATCCCTGAACCGTTTAATTTATTTTTGCTCTTTGTGTCATTGCGCGTAAAATTGTATTGTAAGATTATGCCCCCTTGGAGACACCCTGACATTTTAGAACTAGAAATAATAATGTATTTTATCTTATTCATATGTTATACAGTAGTGTTTGATCCATGTGGGTAATTCCTAGCCTAATGATGTCACTGCTTTGTTTAGGAGACTTTACAATTGCCCCCAAATAGGTGAATACACATGGCAGTGATGCATATAACATTTTGTTTATAAATCTTAAAAATTGAATTAAGCAATTTCCAAAATGTTAATGTGAATCACGAGAGAAAAAGCAATCAAGAAATGATTTAAAATTTGCTACTGTACACATGTAAGAATGTATTAAGAAGACTGAATCTTTATAAGCAGGTTAGATTGGGGGGGGGGGGGGGGGATGAATGTGGAGTATAATTAAACATTTATAATTTGAATCATTTATTGTTATTAATTAATTTTAACTTGTCAATGAATACTACTTATTGATCCCAAGGTAGAAATATGACCTCTGATCGTATCTCAATAGATCATTTGTCAATCATGCAAGGTGTAATGTAATTTTTTTAAGAATAACATTTTTTACCAGTTTATAAAAGTTTTTAGACACCCAAATTATGTTTTGATTTTAATAGATCATTTGACAAGGGAGGTGGGGAGAACAGTTTATATTTGAGTTTGTTTGGGAGTGGGGGTTCCAAGTCATATATTTGACAATTTTTTAATGTAATTTAAAATAAGACTAAGCCATACTACAGTCATGAACATTAATAGTATAGAACAAAACACAAACTAATACATGTACATGCATATATACATAGGAAGTATTACAAAACAGATGATTGATCTATATCTGGGTTCTTAAATTGAATCATATATCATGTACATATTATATTATTGTTTCTTTGTTCAAGGCATTTAAGATGGTATGTAGGTCATGATCCCAAGTGCTCTTCCTGAAATTATCAAATATCATAAAAACCATTGAGATTCCCACCTTAATCCAAAGATATTATTCCTCCTTAGGTCATGCAGGCGCATCAGATCATTATGGCATGTAAGTCATGACCCTAAGGGGTCATCCTGACCCCCTTAGAATCAGAAATTGTCAATTATCTTTAAATTATTGATGTTTGATGATCCTATCTCTATTTAATCTTTATTAATTATTAAGTCTCCTGAATGAAGTTTGGAGACTTATTGTTTTTGTACGGTTCTTAATACATGTATTATTATTCTTTATCATCTTTTTTTTCTTCTTTCCCACTCTGAACTTGTTTCTCAGAGATGGCTGAACAGAATTGTACAAAACTCTAGGATATGATAGGCCTGCAAATCTAGTTGTGCACCCTGGTTTGTTTTTTCTCATTTTGGGTTAGACAACCACTTTTCGGGGGAGGGAGGGGGAGGGGGGTGTCAAAAGGGTGTGAGGTCTAACATTGAACCTTGTAGGAAGAATCGTAGACTCTATTGTAAATGGTAACTTGAAAACGGACAAAGATAATAATATAGGGTTTTAATAATCATATATTGGCTGTTACTGGCAATATGTAGGGTTTATAAGATCTGACCCCTGGGGTCATCCCCACCCCCCAGGAATTTGAAATTACCATATATCTCAGAAACTGTTATAATCATGACCCCTAAACCATATATATTCATTTTTCTGATGTCAAGGGGCATCAAATGTTATGTAGGTCATGGGCCCTGTGAGTGGTTCTGACCCCCTCAAACAGCAAGTCCCTTAATATCTTCAAAACAGTTGAGATCCCCACCCTTAAACCATATATATTCTTGTTCCTTGTGTCAAGGGGCATCAAACGGTATGTAGGTCATGGGCCCCGGGGGTGGTCATGACCCCCCTTGAACAGGAAGTGCACGAATATCTCGAAAACGGTTGAGATCCCCACCCCTTAACCATATATATTCTTGATCCTTAAAGGGCATCAAAAGGTATGTACCGGTAGGTAATGGGCCTCAGGGTTAAATTTAATTTTTCAAAACCGTAATGCACATCTATGGAACAGTTCCTATCATATCCCAAGATATGATGTGTCTATCCATTAAATCATAAAAGGAGTTCTAGGATCTATGTTTTTTTTTAAGTGATAAACGTCAATTTTCTGCTACTTTTTGACTCCCTGGATGAAATTTAAATTTTTAAAACTTTACTGCACATCTATAGAACAGTTCCTATCATATCCCAAGATATGATTGTCTATCCATTAAATCATAAGAGGAGCTCTTGGATCTATGTTTTTTTTAGTGATAAACGTCAATTTTCTGCTACTATTTGACTCCCTGGATGATATTTAAATTTTTAAAACCTTATTGCACATCTATAGGACAGCCCCAATCATATCCCAAGAGATGACGTAGCTACTCCAAAATTTGTAAGAGGAGTTCTTGGAACCATATTTTTTTTGCCAAAAAACGTCATTTTTTGTTGCCCACTGATCCCCTTAATAAAAAAAATTTTCTAGAACCTGATCACGCCTCAATATGACACCCCAATCATATTCTATAAGTTCATTTGGCTACTGCCAAAAAAAAGACGTTTTTGAAACCAGTTTTTTTGTAAAAAAAAAAACACGTCATTTTTCAGCCATTAAATGACCCCCAGGACAAAATTGAAAATTCCGAAACCTTATTGCCCATCTATAGGATACCCTAAAACATATTCCAAAAGATGATTTGTCTACTGTTGAAAATGTAGGAGGAGTTCAAGGAAGAAGGTTTTTTGTGAAAACACGTCATTTTTTACTAATTATATGACCCCCAGGACTAACAGAGAATTTTTGAAACCTTTTTACATAACAACATGATACCCAAAATCAAACTCCAAGAGTTCAGTTTGCTGGTTTATAAGATGTAAGAGCAGTTTGAGAAAGTAAAACGTGACAGACGGACGGACGGACGGACAGACAGACGGACGGACGGACGGAACAGGGTAACAACAATATACCCGAACTTTCTTTAGAAAGTGCGGGTATAAAAACATTGATCCAAGAGCTCCTCTGATCCTATGATTTAATGGATAGACAATCATATCTTGGGATATGCTAGGGACTGTTCTATAGTTGTGCAGTAAGATTTTAAGAATTTAAATTTCATCCAGGGAGTCAAAAAGTAGCCGAAAATTGATGTTTATCACTTTAAAAAAACATAGATCCTAGAACTCCTTTTATGAATCAATGGATAGACACACCATATCTTGGGATATGATAGGAATTGTTCCATAGATGTGTATATGGTTTTGAAAAATAAAATTTAAGCCTGAGGCCCATTACCTACCAGTACATACCTTTTGATGCACTTTAAGGATCAAGAATATATATGGTTAAGGGGTGGGGATCTCAACCGTTTTCGAGATATTCGTGCACTTCCTGTTCAAGGGGGGTCATGACCACCCCCGGGGCCCATGACCTACATACCGTTTGATGCCCCTTGACACAAGGAACAAGAATATATATGGTTTAAGGGTGGGGATCTCAACTGTTTTGAAGATATTAAGGGACTTGCTGTTTGAGGGGGTCAGGACCACCCACAGGGCCCATGACCTACATAACATTTGATGCCCCTTGACATCAGAAACATGAATATATACGGTTGAGGGGTCATGATTATAACAGTTTCTGAGATATATGGTAATTTCAAATTCCTGGGGAGTGGGGATGACCCCAGGGGTCAGATCTAATAAACCCTATTTATTACCAGTAACAGCCAATATATGATTATGAAAACCCTATATTATTATCTTTGTCCGTTTTCAAGTTACCATTTACAATAGAGTCTACAAATCTTCCTACAAGGTTCAATGTTAGACCCCACACCCTTTTGACACCCCCTCCCCCCCCCTCCCCTGAAAAGTGGTTGTCTAACCCAAAATGAGAAAAATCAAACCAGGGTGCACAACTAGATATGCAGGCCTATCATATCCTAGAGTTTTGTACAATTCTGTTCAGCCACCTCTGAGAAACAAGTTTAGAGCAGGAAAGAAGAAAAAGAAGATGAAGAATAATAATACATGTATTAAGAACCGTACAAAAACAATAAGTCTCCAAATTTCATTCGGGAGACTAAATGATAAAGATTAGATAGAGATAGGATCATCAAACATCAATAATTTAAAGATAATTGACAATTTCTGATTCTAAGGGGGTCAGGATGACCCCTTAGGGTCATGACTTACATGCCATAATGATCTGATGCGCCTGCATGACCTAAGGAGGAATAATATCATTGGATTAAGGTAGCTCCATACTCGTAAAATTCTCTGAGGAAAGTTGAAAAACCGAACTGGTTTCGACTTAATAGACTTAAATGTCATCAATTGTTAGAAAAAATATACATGTCATCACACTTTTTGAGATGCCAGATAAAAATAAACTAAAGCATATTTTAGCATTAGAAAAATGTATTTTTTTTTTCTGTTAAAAGTAAAATTTGTTTTTCTTGTTTAATTTTAATGTCCACTTTATCAGAAAACTAAAATTACAAAAATATTTTAAAATTAATCGTTGGAATAAGAAAAACTATAGCATTTAGACATACAACTGAGAGGAAAGTCAGAAAAAGAGTTATTTCCCCTTTGCATAGATAAAATATATAAAAATTTGGAAATTTAGTATAAAATTAAGTGCGAAAATATCTTTAACCTACCAATAATTCTAATAACATCCATGTGATTATACTCACATAAAATAAATAAAACTATCTTGCACAATTTTTAAAGAATTCAAAGTTTTACAAAAAAGTGTGACGTCACAGAACACTGGATCTACTTTAAGGTGGGGATCTGAATGGTTTTTATGATATTTGAAAATTTCAGGAAGAGCACTTGGGATCATGACCTACATACCATCTTAGATGCCTTGAACAAAGAAACAATAATATACTATGTACATGATATATGATTCAATTTAAGAACCCAGATATAGATCAATCATCGTTTTTGTAATACTTCCTATGTATATATATACATGTACATGTATTAGTTTGTGTTTTGTTCTATACCATTCATGTTCATCACTGTAGTATGGCTTAGTCTTATTTTAAATTACATTAAAAAATTGTCAAATGTATGACTTGGAACCCCCACTACCAAACAAACTCAAATATAAACTGTTCTCTCTCTCCCCCCCCCCCCCCCCGGTAAAAAATGTTATTCTTAAAAAGAATTATATTACACCTTGCATAATTGACAAATGATCTATTGAGATATGATCAGAGGTCATATTTCTACCTTGGGATCAATAAGTAGTATTCATTGACAAGTTAAAACTAGATGCTGTCATTAGACAGTAATACCCGCACCATGTGTTTGCCCCTAAATAACACTGTTTTGTACCAGTTTAATTAAAAATGAAGGCTATATGCAAGCTCCGGTAATACAATTAAAATTTATAATTTTCATAACTGAAGGATGAGATCCCTTCACATATGATGATACACATCGTGACATGAGCAGCACTTTATGTTCAATTTGGGGTAGAACTGTTTGCATTGAATTTTCAGTTAAATTAATCAATAATCTTAACATTTTATGTCATAGAAAGTATAATGGTCTATATAATTATTACAAACAAAATTAAAAATTAAATTATGCCCCCTCCCCGTGGCGGTTGCCGGTTTTAGATTTGCTTCTGTGTGCCTACATGAACATCATCGTGTGCACAGATTTAGAGAAGGGGTGGGAGTGAAGGGTCCAGACCCCCCCCTCCCCATGAAAATTCATTTATATCAATTGTAAAAGTACCAAAAATGCACCTTGGACCCCAATGCTCTTACAGACATGTAAGCGCTCAAACCCATTGCGCTTCAATGTTAGGTAACATTATTTGGGGGGTAAATATTTAATCAATATTTGATATACTTTATTGTTTATCTCAATAGAAAGTATACATGTACATCACAATATGCAGGTGTCCTGCACCACCTTAAAGCTGTTATTTACCTAATAAAATAGTGCAAGTGGATTTGAAGAATATGTCATAAAATACATGCATGTTACAAATGAATGATCTTTGTCTGAAGTTACGTACACAACACAGGTCTGCATGTCTCATTAGCAGATACTAGTTTTACCCAGCTCTTCGATTAGATGGGTTCACGTGTATACATACATGGGTGTTGCTAAAACGCGGAACGGAAAACGAAACGGAAAGCGGAACGGAAGGGAAAACGGAAAATCTTATCAAATGTTATTTACCTCATAGATTTGTTAATCATGCTAAAACGATATACTTTATGTACCTTTTTATTTTTTTTTTTGAAAGATTAGCAATATTAGATTATTTATTCAAGAATATTTATTTCCTCAAAATTAACAGTACATGCATTGACCACTATATTCTGTCCCAAAATATCCTCGATTCACTTTTTGCTGTATATTTATATATACCTCAGGGTTCAAGCGATTCTCTTTTAGAAGCATTACACATTCTCATTATTCTTTCTTTAAAACGTCCTCTCTAGCTTATCAGCTGGTATAAATACACGGCAAAAAACAAAGAAGTCTACGGGGTTTTGCATTTCAACAGACCCGGACTATAGTGTTGAAAAATTGTGAAAGGTCTTCTGAGTGACTTCCAAATGGAGAAAAGATGTCAAAATTTTCCATTTTAAATCGTCCAAATGTGCTGCATGAATATTTTGGGATCGACATACTATAGTCCAAATATATAATCGTAAAATCAAATTAGGCAACGTCTAGAGCTCTCTATTCGGATCATATGTACATAGCTGCTGGAATAAACAACTGCTTAGTAATGCAAACGTAAACAAAATTGCATTGCTAAAAATACTAGTATCACAAATTGCTAGTTTCACAAATTACCGGGTATATTTTAATGTTTTCTGTATTTTAATTTTCAATGTCGTCAGTCCTACGGTTTTTTTTCTTCCATCTCAATGATACTGTATCGTCTGTATGATAAAAGATCGTCTAGAACACCGGCAATTCAATTTTGATGTAAGTATATACATGTACATCATCATATTTGAAATATAAAAATACTCAAAACATGCATAAAACGCTTTCACTAACTGCGTACGTTACGCTGATATGCCAGCAATACCAAATAAGAAAAATAGGTAAAAAGTTATAGCTAATTTACTCGTTTAATCATGTAAATGTTTCACAATTCGTATACATTTGATTTTTCCGTTTCGTACTCAACTTAAGCCGAATGAATACAATGCTACAATTGATAGACATTCATATGAATATTAATAAGATAACAACATGTTGATAATCATTCATTAGATATAAATAAAAGATACAAAGTAAATCGTTTCTGGCCAGTCTATACCCTTTTTAAGCGATAAACGTGATGCTATTTTCTATTCCGTTCCGCTTTCCGTTCCGTTTTTCGTTCCGCGTTTTAGCAACACCCATACATACATGTCTGTGTTTTCCGTATGCAGAAAAGGATTAGGCCCCTAGTTAAGATCAGCTAAGGAATTCATTATTGTGTTTTAATTGGATTATCATTATGATGTTGACCAATTTAGGTAAGCATAATACATGTAGTAGCAGTAGCGCAATATAATGAGATGCCAGCGTGCATATATAAGTTCTACTTTCACTTTCTAAATGTGATCTCCCTTTGACAGCATACTGTATCATCATCTTTTAATATTTAAATAAGCTTATCATCGTTTCCTATCCTATCGCATTTGTAAAGTTTCTGTCATTTTAGTTGCAAAAGTTATTTTTTTCATTTGTCAGACTGCAAGATCATGCACTATTGAGTTGACCCCATTTTGACCATGTATAAAAATTTCTTATTAAATTTGTGTATTACATGTAAGTAGGGGTAGACACTTATCATTTTTATATGAGTTATAATAGGAAGGAAGGAGTATTTCTTTCTTAATGTATTATAATGCATCAAATACAATGTAGGTCATGACCTTATGGGACTGTTCTGACCCCACGAAACAGGAAAATACAAAATATCTTCTAATGTCATTATGCATGCATGATGCATCAAATGGTGTAAAGTACATTAATGACCCCCATTTGTTGTCTTTAACCCCCCAACCCCCATAATAATGTATTCTATCTTATTCATATGTTATACAGTAGTGTTTAATTTGATTGACAATTGACAATTTTTTAATGTAATTTAAAATAAGACTAAGCCATACTACAGTCATGAACATGAATAGTATAGAAAAAAACTAATACATATACATGTATATATACATAGGAAGTATTACAAAACAGATGATTGATCTATATCTGTGTTCTTAAATTGATCGATCATATATCATGTACATATTATATTATTGTTTCTTTGTTCAAGGCATTTACATGTAAGATGGTATGTAGGTCATGATCCCAAGTGCTCTTCCTGAAATTATTAAATATCATAAAAACCATCCCCACCTTAATCCAAAGATATTATTCCTCCTTAGGTCATGCAGGCGCATCAGATCATTATGGCATGTAAGTCATGACCCTAAGGGGTCATCCTGACCCCCTTAGAATCAGAAATTGTCAATTATCTTTAAATTATTGATGTTTGATGATCCTATCTCTATTTAATCTTTATTATTAAGTCTCCCGAATGAAATTTGAAGACTTATTGTTTTTGTACGGTTCTTAATACATGTATTATTATTCTTCATCTTCTTTTTCTTCTTTCCTGCTCTGAACTTGTTTCTTAGAGATGGCTGAACAGAATTGTACAAAACTCTAGGATATGATAGGCCTGCATATCTAGTTGTGCACTCTGGTTTGATTTTTCTCATTTTGGGTTAGACAACCACTTTTCGGGGGAGGGGGGTGTCAAAAGGGTGTGGGGTCTAACATTGAACCTTGTAGGAAGAATCGTAGACTCTATTGTAAATGATAACTTGAAAACGGACAAAGATAATAATATAGGGTTTTCATAATCATATATTGGCTGTTACTGGCAATATATAGGGTTTATTAGATCTGACCCCTGGGGTCATCCCCACCCCCCAGGAATTTGAAATTACTATATATCTCAGAAACTGTTATAATCATGACCCCTCAACCATATATATTCATGTTTCTGATGTCAAGGGGCATCAAATTTTATGTAGGTCATGGGCCCTGTGAGTGGTCCTGACCCCCTCAAACAGCAAGTCCCTTAATATCTTCAAAACAGTTGAGATCCCCACCCTTAAACCTTATATATTCTTGTTCCTTGTGTCAAGGGGCATCAAACGGTATGTAGGTCATGGGCCCTGGGGGTGGTGATGACCCCCCTTGAACAGGAAGTGCACGAATATCTCGAAAACGGTTGAGATCCCCACCCCTAAACCATATATATTCTTGATCCTTAAAGGGTATCAAAAGGTATGTACCGGTAGGTAATGGACTTCAGGGTTGAATTTAATTTTTCAAAACATGCACATCTATGGAACAGTTCCTATCATATCCCAAGATATGATGTGTCTATCCATTAAATCATAAAAGGATTTCTAGGATCTATGTTTTTTTGAAGTGATAAACGTCAATTTTCTGCTACTTTTTGACTCCCTGGATGAAGTTTAATTTTTCAAAACCTTACTGCACATCTATATAACAGTCCCTATCATATCCCAAGATATGATTGTCTATCCATTAAATCATAAGAGGAGCTCTTGGATCAATGTTTTGTTTTTTAGTAATAAACGTCAATTTTCTGCTACTATTTGACTCCCTGGATGAAATCTAAATTTTTAAAACCTTATTGAACATCTATAGGACAGCCCCAATTATATCCCAAGAGATGACGTAGCTACTCCAAAAGTTGTAAGAGGAGTTCTGGGAACCATATTTTTTTGGCCAAAAAACGTCATTTTTTGTTGCCCACTGATCCCCTTATAAGGGTTAATAAAAAAAAAAATTCTGGAACCTGATCACGCCTCAATATGACACCCCCAATCATATTCTAGAAGATCATTTGGCTACTGCCAAAAAAAAGTGACGTTTTTGAAACCAGTTTTTTGGTAAAAAAAAAAAAACCGTCATTTTTCAGCCATTAAATGACCCCCAGGACAACATTGAAAATTCCGAAACCTTATTGCGCATCTATAGGATACCCTAAAACATATTCCAAAAGATGATTTGTCTACTGTTGAAAATGTAGGAGGAGTTCGAGGAAGAAGGTTTTTTGTGGAAAAACGTCATTTTTTACCAATTATTTGACCCCCAGGACTAACAGAGAATTTTTGAAACCTTTTTACAAAACAACATGATACCCCAAATCAAACTCCAAGAGTTCAGTTTGCTGGTTTATAAGATGTAAGAGCAGTTTGAGAAAGTAAAACGTGACAGACGGACGGACGGACGGACGGACAGACGGACAGACGGACGGACGGACGGAACAGGGTAACAACAATATACCCGAACTTTCTTTAGAAAGTGCGGGTATAATTAATAACAATAAATGATTCAAATTATAAATGTTTATACTCCACATTCACCCCCCCCCCCATCTAACCTGGTTATAAAGATTCAGTCTTCTTAATACATTCTTACATGTGTACAGTAGCAAATTTTAAATCATTTCTTGATTGCTTTTTCTCTCGTGATTCACATTAACATTTTGGAAATTGCTTAATTCAATTTTTAAGATCATAAACAAAATGTTATATATGCATCACTTCCATGTGTATTCGCCTATATGGGGCAATTGTAAAGTCTCCTAAACAAAGCAGTGACATCATTAGGCTAGGATTTACCCACATGGATCAAACACTACTGTATAACATATGAATAAGATAAAATACATTATTATTTCTAGTTCTAAAATGTCAGGGTGTCTCCAAGGGGGCATAATCTACATACAATTTTACGCGTAATGACACAAAGAGCAAAAATAAATTATATGGTTTAGGGATGAGGATTTCATATCTCAGAAGTTAACAAAATATACAGTGGATCATATCATTCCCTGTTTCATAAAGGCGGGGGGGGGGATAAAGACAACACTTGGGGGTCAGTAATGTACTTTACACCATTTGATGCATCATAATGACATTAGAAGATATTTTGTATTTTCCTGTTTCGTGGGGTCAGAACTGCAGTCCCATAAGGTCATGACCTACATTGTATTTGATGCATTATAATACATTAAGAAAGAAATACTCCTTCCTATAATATTATAACTCATATAAAAATGATAAGTGTCTACACCTACTTACATGTAATACACATATTTAATAAAAAAATGTTTATACAGGGTCAATATGGGGTCAACTCAATAGTGCATGCAGTCTGACAAATGAAAAAAATAACTTTTGCAACTAAAATGACAGAAACTTTACAAATGCGATAGGATAGGTAACGATGATAAGCTTATTTAAATATTAAAAGATGATGATACAGTATGCTGTCAAAGGGAGATCACATTTAGAAAGTGAAAGTAGAACTTATATATGTATGCTGGCATCTCATTATATTGTGCTACTGCTACTACATGTATTATGCTTACCTAAATTGGTCAACATCATAATGATAATCCAATTAAAACACAATAATGAATTCCTTTAGCTGATCTTAACTAATCTTTCTGCATACGGAAAACACAGACATGTATATATGGGTGTTGCTAAAATGCGGAACGGAAAACGGAACGGAAAGCGGAACGGAATGGAAAATATCATCACGTTTATCGCTTAAAAAGGGTATAGACTGGCCAGAAACGATTTACTTTGTATCTTTTATTTATATCTAATGAATGATTATCAACATGTTGTTATCTTATTAATATTCATATGAATGTCTATCAATTATAGCATTGTATTCATTCGGCTTTAGTTGAGTACGGAAACGGAAAAATCAAATGTATACGAATTGTGAAACATTAACATGATTAAACGAGCAAATTAGCTATAACTTTTTACTTATTTTTCTTATATGGTATTGCTGGCATATCAGCGTAATGTACGCAGTTAGTGAAAGCGTTTTATGCATGTTTTGAGTATTTTTATATTTCAAATATGATGTACATGTATATACTTACATCAAAATTGAATTGCCGGTGTTCTAGACGATCTTTTATCATACAGACGATACAGTATCATTGAGATGGAAGGAAAAAAACGTAGGACTGACGACATTAAAAAATAAAATACAGTAAACATTAAAATACCCGGTAATTTTTGAAACTAGTAATTTGTGAAACTTGTATTTTTAGCAATGCAATTTTGTTTACGTTTGCATTACTAAGCAGTTGTTTATTCCAGCAGCTATATACATATGATCCGAATAGAGAGCTCTAGACGTTGCCTGGTTTGATTTTTCGATTATATATTGGGACTATAGTCTGTCGATCCCAAAATATTCATGCTGCACATTTGGACGATTTATAATGGAAAATGTTGACATCTTTTCTCCATTTGGAAGTCACTCAGAAGACCTTGCACAATTTTTCAACACTATCATCCGGGTCTGTTGAAATGCAAAACCCCGTAGACATCTTTAATTTTAGCCGTGTATTTATACCAGCTGATAAGCTAGAGAGGACGTTTTAAAGAAAGAATAATGAGAATGTGTAATGCTTCTAAAAGAGATTTGCTTGAACCCTGAGGTATATATAAATATACAGCAAAAAGTGAATCGAGGATATTTTGGGACAGAATATAGTGGTCAATGCATGTACTGTTAATTTTGAGGAAATAAATATTCTTGAATAAATAATCTAATATTGCTAATCTTTCAAAAAAAATTAAAAAGGTACATAAAGTATATCGTTTTAGCATGATTAACAAATCTATGAGGTAAATAACATTAGATAAGATTTTCCGTTTTCCCTTCCGTTCCACTTTCCGTTCCGTTTTCCGTTCCGCGTTTTAGCAACACCCATGTATATATACACGTGAATCCATCTAATCGTTGAGCTGAGTAAAACTAGTACCCGCTAATGAGACATGCAGACCTGTGTTGTGTACGTAACTTCAGACAAAGATCATTTATTTGTAACATGCATGTATTTTTATGACCTATTCTTCAAATCCACTTGCACTATTTTATTAGGTAAATAACAGCTTTAAGGTGGTGCAGGACACCTGCATATTGTGATGTACATGTATACTTTCTATTGAGATAAACAATAAAGTATATTAAATATTGATTAAATATTTACCCCCCAAATAATGTTACCTAACATTGAAGCGCAATGGGTTTGAGCGTTTACATGTCTGTAAGAGCATTGGGGTCCAAGGTGTATTTTTGGTAATTTTACAATTGATATAAATGAATTTTCATGGGGAGGGGAAGGCGGGGGGGGGGGGGGTCTGGACCCCTCACTCCCACCCCTTCTCTAAATCTGTGCACACGATGATGTTCATGTAGGCACACAGAAGCAAATCTAAAACCGGCAACCGCCACGGGGAGGGGGCATAATTTAATTTTTAATTTTGTTTGTAATAATTATGTAGACCATTATACTTTCTATGACATAAAATGTTAAGATTATTGATTAACTGAAAATTCACTGCAAACAGTTCTACCCCAAATTGCACATAAAGTGCTGCTCATGTCACGATGTGTATAATCATATGGGAAGGGATCTCATCCTTCAGTTATGAAAATTATAAATTTTGATCGTATTACCGGAGCTTGCATATATAGCCTTCATTTTTAATTAAACTGGTACAAAACAGTGTTATTTAGGGGCAAACACATGGTGCGGGTATTACTGTCTAATGACAGCATCTAGTTTTTATTTACTCACATTTCACATTATTCATTGTATAAAAAGGGGGCCCTAAAGAGTAGTTATATACAGCACATCTTTCTTTAATTTTTTTGTGTACAAGTATTTAACATACTCTAATTCATATAGAATTTCTAATGATCAACCAAAATTTCAGCGTCAATCGTAGAATTATAAGCAAGATGAGCTCAAAATTTTGCTAGGTTTAAGTTTTATTTTGTTCACATGAGTTTATTAATTTTAACTTGGTATTTCCTATTCGGCATTTAAAATGGAAAAAAAATGAATGGCCTCAGATCTGTGTACAAACATAGAATTGTGAGCAAATCTCTGTATTTTGCTTATAATTCGAAGCTTAACACTCAAATATGGTAAGTAAATAGAAATTGTAAACAATTAAACACAAGAAACATGCACTATAACAAATGAAGAACAAAATTAATTTTTAAAATGAATCATATACATGTACATACCGAGATATTTCCGTCAGCGTTATTAAACTCTATTTAAACTGAATAAACTCGAGAAAATGCCGAGCATCTCAACAAATCATATTGCATTATTCTACCATTACGCAAAAGATGATATCGAATTACCGATAGCCTGATTGAATTGCATTTTAGTTCTTTCTTAATACATCAGATGTTGTTTCATTTGCGCAGGTAAACAGTAAACTGTTTGATTTACCGAAGTCTCTGTTTGATTTGATACGTAAAAATCAGGAAATACAAGCGACAGTTCCCAGGTTAACGCAAACCATATATGAAAACAAAAATCACAACAAGCTAACACCACCGTCATTTGTGAAAACTGTCAACGCATTGAGATATTTAGCCTCAATTTACTTCACAAAGTCGGCACCAATGCATTCCCTTCGTAGTTCGTACACGTACTGTTGCACAACAAACAAATTCATCATTGTCAGATCGACCTGTTTATCATATAGTGTCGTGGCTGCTTTAAACAAAGAACCTCGTTTTAGGATTATGGAATACGAGTCTTGGTAAAATGGGTAAGCAAACCTGGGCCGGGGCAAAAAAAAAAAGCCGGGGCAGATCGGCAATCGTCAATTCCAACTACACATTATTTTGCAGCAATATTTACAGCGCATACAACTATACTGGTCAGTAAATATCTTGAAATTTTAATGAGATTGGCAGGTTAATAACTGTCAATCTTTTGTTTTGCCCTGGCCCGGTCATGCCTACCCATTTTACCAAGACTCATGGATGCTATAAATTGCTTGAAACACGCCTTTTCTTTCTTATTATTTTCGCAATAACTCAGATTTGAAACATAATAAGTCCATAATTTTTGCAGTTTATATTTTCCTTTCCATAAGGATTACTAATGCTAAATTACATTGAATTTGACACTGTAGGTCTTGAGAAAAAGATTATTAAAAATGCACCCCCTTTTTTCGACAGTTTCGATGTTTTCTCCGCTTTGAATGAGGATCTGTCTTTCATTTTCGCAATTTATATTTGCCTTTCCATAAGAATGTTTTGTGCCAAATTTGGTTGAAATTGGCTGAGCAGTTTTAAAGAAGAAGTTTAAAATGTAAAAAGTTTACAGACGGACAGACAGACGGACGGACAGACGGACGACGGACAAAATGTGATCAGAATAGCTCACTTGAGCTTTCAGCTCTGGTGAGCTTAAAACATGTACAACATACAGTGATTCCCAAAGTATCGGTGTATGTCACCCTTACAAGAGATGGCATGTACAACATACAGTAAAACATAAAGTACCGGTGTATGTCACCCTTACAAAAGATGACATGTACAATATACAGTAAAACATAAAGTACCAGTGTATGTCACCCTCACAAGAGATGACATGTACAACATACAGTAAAAAATAAAGTATTGGTGTATGTCACCCTTACAAGAGATGACATGTAGAACTTACAGTAAAACATAAAGTATCGGTGTATGTCACCCTTAAAAGATATGACATGTAAAACTTACAGTAAAACATAAAGTATCGGTGTATGTCACCCTATCAAGAGATGACATGTAGTACTTACAGTAAAACATAAAGTATCGGTGTATGTCACCCTTACTAGAGATGACATGTAGTACTTACAGTAAAACACAAAGTATCGGTTTATGTCAACCTAACTAGAGGACATGTACAAAATAGAGTAAAACATAAAGTATTGGTGTACGTCACCCTTACAAGAGATGACATATAGAACTTACAGTTAAACATAAAGTATCGGTGTATGTCACCCTTACTAGAGATGACATGTAGAACTTACAGTAAAACATAAAGTATCGGTGTACGTCACCCTTACTAGAGATGACATGTAGAACTTACAGTAAAACACAAAGTATCGGTTTATGTCAACCTAACAAAAGGACATGTAGAACCTACAGTAACACATAAGTATCGGTGTATGTCACCCTTACAAGAGATGATATGTACAACATACAGTAAAACATATAAGTATCGGTTTATGTCAACCTAACAAGAGATGACATGTAGAACTTACAGTAAAACATTAAGTATTGGTGTATGTCACCCTAACAAAAGATGGCATGTACAACATACAGTAAAACATAAGGTATTGGTGTATGTCACCCTTACAAGAGATGACATGTAGAACTTACAGTAAAACATAAAGTATCGGTGTGTGTCACCCTTACTAGAGATCACATTTAGAACTTACAGTAAAACATAAAGTATCGGTGTATGTCACCCTTACAAATGATGACATGTAGAACTTACAGTAAAACATATATAATCGGTGTATGTCACCCTTACAAGAGATTACATATAGAATTTACAGTAAAACACAAAGTACCGGTGTATATCACCCTTACAAGAGATGACATGTACAACATACAGTAAAACATAAAGTATCGGTGTGTCACTCTTACAAGAAATGACATGTACAACATACAGTTAAATATAAAGTATCGGTGTATGTCACCCTATCAAAAGATGACATGTAGAACTTACAGTAAAACATAAAGTAACCTTGTATGTCACCCTTACAAGAGGACATGTACAACATACACTAAAAAATATATAATCGGTGTATGTCACCCTAACAAGAGATCACATGTAGAATTTACAGTAAAACAAAAAGTACCGGTGTATGTCACCCTTACAAGAGATGACATGTACAACATACAGTAAAACATATTGTATCGGTGTGTGTCACTCTTACAAGAAATGACATGTACAAGATACAGTTAAACATTAAGTATCGATGTATGTCACCCTATCAAAAGATGACATGTAGAATTTACAGTAAAACATAAAGTATCGGTGTATGTCACCCTTACAAGAGATGACATGTAGAACTTACTGTGAAACATAAAGTATCGGTGTATGTCACCCTTACAAGAGATGACATATAGAACTTACAGTAAAACATAAAGTTTCGGTGTATGTCACCCTTACAAGAGATGACATGTAGAACTTACTGTAAAACATTGGCGTAGGAAAATATCACATGTTTTTGCAATTCAGAATTGATGGACATTCTTGAGTTTATTTAGCATTTTTAAAACAATAACATTAATGTTGGATTTTTTCAACTAATGTGAACTAATGATAAGGTACTTGGATTTCAGAATATGTTTTTAAAATATGATTTGCTTATCAATTTTCATTTTTATTAGCTTTTTTAAGCGCTCATTCTATTAATTGATTTGTGTGAAAAAATTACTAAAATCGGAGTTTCTTTCTTATTAAATAGTCAATAATCTAGTTTTTCTGTCAATTCATATCTTTATGTAAGGTCTTCATAATATGTAAAAATCAGAAATATTTTAATATTGGTAGCATAAAAAAATAATCAAAATATCTTCAAAATTTAAGAAAATTAGAGGAAATGCGAACTAAGCAATATTAATTTTAGTTTAAATATTAAATCCAACTTAGTAGTATAAACTGATAGACTTTCTGATATTTTGTCATTTCATTGAAGAATAGAAACTTTATATCTTAAACAGATGTCTATATAACTGCAGATAACTACATTTATTTATAACATCCGTTAAGTTGAGGAAAAAGTAGTGACCTTGACCTGACATTGATACGAAAACAAGAAGGTCAAATTTGATTAAACGGAAAGAATCATTTGGTTATATAATCTGTTTGACTGTGTAAAAATTTTATGAATTTCTTAATATAAGAAGTATGTCTGATAACGAGAAGACTCCTTCCTTAAATCGCTGTAGAGAGGAGTGACAACTTTCTTTTATGACGCTCAAATATTAGCTTTTGTGCTATTCCTCCGCGTGTTTCAGAAAGTGCAAGTCAAGAGGAGAGGTCGTGAAAATTTGAAGAAAAAAAGAT